>NC_052059.1:9575436-9616963 GCF_903992535.2 Arvicola amphibius | reverse complement strand
GCTCTTTTCGCTTGATGTAACCGAAGGGTACCTCTGAGTATTTATTGGTAGTCATTACTAAATCAAGCTGGCATTCTTAATCTGAATATCACAGTTATCAAATTATCAAAGTTATCTGAATTATCAAAGCTGAACTACCAACATAAACTCTGCTAAACTTGGTGTTTGATGCTCAGAGGCAGGTAGCTTGTGGAAAGGACAATTTTAATTGGATACCAAGGCCTTGTCTGTGTGGCCTCTTCACATTCCCCAATGTTCAAAGACACTGCTGCATTGTGGCCCATTTCAGTCACAATGTCCATCACTGAAGCCCATTGTAAGCACTTACATTTTCTAAAGCAACATCTTGAACTCACTTGGCATGTATTACCAGGCTTACCGAGGTCTCTTTCTCCAACTTCTTACTGCAACTTTTAGAAAGAGGGATCAAAGAAGCCTGTGCTGACTCATCTTTAGATGACAAGTGGGTATTCTTACTAATTCCATCTTTCAAGGTAGGTAGACCTATGGGGTTCAATTCTATAAACCACTGGTGGTGGTGACACACAGTCAAGTATGTTTGTACGGCATTTATCAACTGAACAGTAATAGAAATATCTAACTCCTTTAGTGCAATGCCCTCAAATCTGCCACTACATCTCCACCATTTGATAAACAAAAGGAGACTGACTGTTTGCAATTGGCCAACATAAATGCCCTTTCTTGTTAAAGATGTCTGTAGATTTGGTGGATAAAACTTGTTTCTCAAATAGCCCTTTCAATCTTGTACTTGCAAAATATGCACAAAATAAATGAATCTATCTAAATGTAACAAAAACTATCTGTAAATGTCCCATGTTATGTACTGAAATGCCATAATGAAGTGGATGTATTCCTAAAAGCACATTCACATTCACATTTAGTCTATGGACTAACATAGTTCATTATTGATTTTCTAGGTTGACTTGAGAAAGTATTAAGGGCAATATCCTAGACAAAGACTCACTGCATCAAGAGCACAAAATGGAAATTTATAAAGGAAAGCACACATCAAGGCCAGTTGTTTACAGTGGGACAGAAGCATTTAAAATTAGTTAGATCCCTATTCTGAACTATGTAAAAGCCCACACTCTCATGCACATACCCCCACACATGCTACACCTGTGCACAATTAAAACAACAAAAATAAAAGGCTTAAAATACATTTTAAAGGTCTTTTTAACATTCAAATTAGTTTATAATGTATGAAAGGATAAGAAGACACAGAAAAAGGTGTTTTAAAGTGTGTTACAACTGTATTGTGAATGACTAATGAAAGACAAGAACAGTGAATAGAAGTAGCAAAATCCATGTAATTATATCCAAAATTGTATTTATAACAGACATGGAAAAGGCAGATAATAGATACAAGAATGCCAGATGGAAAATAGCCCATAGAAGTAACATTTACTAGGTAAATGAATCAGATAAGGTAAAGTATAGACAGATAATGTGTGCTAGAGAGTGGGAAGATGACAGATAAGCAGGCTGACAGATAGATGATAGAAGATGGTTAAGCTGTCAGTAGCAGGTGGCACATCACTATAGTTACAAAAATATTTACTTCTGTAAACAAGTTATGAATATGTTAGCCTACACAGTCTATTATTTAGCATATTTTCATTTGTAACTTATTCTTTAGAGATTTATGTGTGTTATTAAAGTTTTGACCTCATATGAGATCACAGAACTATCTTCTTGCTTGCTTTTGGTGTGTTTCAATGTCCATGAACTATCTTTTATTCTTGAAACAGCATGCTTATTCACTAAAATTTTCAGTACAAACGATCACTTTAATTTCCATATCTGCAAACAGAAGAGTCGGGCATTTTTTAAGAGTTTGCAATATGATCATGGACCGTCTACTAATTATTCAAATATGAGATGATCGTGGAATGAACTTTCAATAAAGAATTCTTAAGTACAATGATAATGATGAGATGTACAATAATGATCATTGTTTTATTCAATTCTGCATACATGGAATCACCAGGAGAGCTTGTTAAAGCAGAGATGCTTAGACCCAATGGCCCACAACTTTAATTCAACTGTGCTATTACATTTCTAATAAGCTCCCAGATGATATTTGTAGACAGCAAACCCTTCTCCATATATTCATGAGATGGGTGCTCTTGTTCCCTAACAGTCACTGACATTAAACTATAAGGGATCCAATCATTCTGAGTTAAAAGGTGACATATTTTTCAACCCAAAGCATGATAGAAAATACAATCCTTTTTATGAGAGTCATGACTATCTATGTGAAATTATAAAGATAATATAGATATAGATAAAAATATAGATAGGTATGAGTGTGTATATATGGGCATATATATATGTGTATATACTGCTATTTACTCTCATAATAAATAGGGAAAGTAATTTTTAAAGACATTGCATATACTTCCAAAATTCATATATTTAATAAAGGAATGAGATTTTTCTATATCAAATGCACTTAACTATTAATTTATAGTGCTATTCAATTTTGCATAGTAGTTGTTCAAATATGCATAATTTATTTCCATGTTTATATTCTAATAAATGTTAACATTTATTAATTTTGTACAAAACCAGCAACATTTTTTGTAATGTTTCAAAGTCCTATGACTGTAATAAACATTAAATTTGTACATTTAGGTACATTTTGGTTTCATATTTGGAAAAACATCCATTTTTACTGCTTTAGGTCCTCATTGCTAATTACATCCGATGGTTCTACAGAATTACCATAAGCAGCTCAAAGACATGTGCCACTGTTGATGTCTGCATTGAGTTTAGGCGACCCATTGGTACTTTTTAGAATTTTGGAAAGATTGTATGCAAAATAAAACTGTTGTTTCAAACTCCCAAATTATGAGTACTTGCATAACAATGGATACACCAGAAATTATTAATCCCCAAAGCTAGTCCATACATCACATGGAAAAGAGGTTCAAATAATAGAGTAAACAAATTTTAGAAGGAATTTTTGATAGTATTGGTAAAGATTTACATTCCACTGGAAAAATCACCGATAGTTGGGGGAAAAATGCATCTAGTAACAAAATGCTCCATTGGAACACTGAAGATGACTACTGGGGAATACAAAAGACAAGTATACAAGTTTTCTATTAGACTCTTTTCCAAAGACAGCTAAGTTTTTTTTTTTTTTTTTTTTTTTTTTTTTTTTTTTTTTTTTTTTTGGTAACAGTGACACAAATAATCTGACAGAGTGCTTTAAAGGGGTTAGTTCCGGAAGGTTTATGCCATGATTATAACTCCCTGCATTCCAGGTACAGGGTGACGGTTACAGAATAGGTAGTTTGTAGGAGCATGAATAAAAAAGGACTCATCACTTTGTGGCTGACAAGAAACAGAGAAGAACTGGGCGGTGTTGACCCAAGCCTTTAATCCCAGCACTGGGAAGACAGAGGAAGGCAGATATCTGTGAGTTTGAGGCCAGCCTGGTCTAGTACCAGGATATTACCAAGACAGGCTCCAAAGCTACAGAGAAACCCTGTTTTAAACAACAAAAGAAAGAAAGAAAGAAAGAAAGAAAGAAAGAAAGAAAGAAAGAAAGAAAGAAAGAAAGAAAGAAAGAAAGACCCAAGGAGTGACCATGTACAACATATTGAGATCTGCATCCTCCAGCTCAAGCCCCTCGAGTGTCCAGAATTTCACAAAATACTCCTACCAACTGGGAACCAAATATTCAACGCATTAGAAAGTTTGAGAGGTATGCTATACCTAACTATAATGTTCTACATATACTATAATGAGGTTCTAAGGCTACGTTCAACTATTGAGCATCATTTTGGGAAAACATAGTCTTGGAATCTTGGCTAAGAGTAAATAGCACTCAGACAAATATTATAATCAGAACATAAAGATTTAGCCTAACGGCAAAGACACTAGGAATAGTCTAATATCCTATGTTGAGTGTAGAGATTGGAGTCTTTGTCCTGAATCATAGACCATCCCCGAGATATGATCGTAAGCGTGACGACCAGCTCTCTCAAGCAATAAACCTTCTGAGACTCTTAAACAGGTCATGTCCTCATAGATTTTTCAAGGGTTCTAAGGTATAAAAGAGCTTTTAAAAAATCAATTGTGTTTGATTTTGTCTTGTGGAGTACATTGTAATTTGATATAAGAGGTTGCCAGACTTTTAAGGAAATTATATTAAATTGCATGGAAAAAAATGTCAAAACCTTTTTTTTTTTTTTTTAGAGGCCTTTGTGCCATCACCAGGTGCACATAAGATGGTAAAATGTGCACACTGGGTGAGAAAATGCCTTGTTGGAAAAGGGGGACGATTTAGAAGGCAGAATAAAGAAAGAATACAAGTGACTGGGCCAGATCTGAAGCAAATCATCCGTGGGCAATGAGGCTGAGCCCTAATTAGGGACTGGCCACCATGTGCAGGGCAGAAGTGCCAAGCTGCTTGGAGCAGAGGATACTGGTGAGTTCCTTTCTTCTTTCTGGAGAGTGTGTCATTCTTCACTTCTACTGGATATCTGTTTTCAAATCTCACAATATAAGACTTTTTCTTCAGGTTTTCCTATGATTGTTGCTATTATTTATCATTTAAAATGATTTCCAGGGTGGCTAAGTCCTCCACAACATTAATGTAGTTGTGTTTTTATGATAAAACATAAATATTATAAACTTGTAATAAAAACAGTTTCCTTGTAAGATTAAACATTTTTGTAATTGTTCATACGGGGAAGCATAGGATCCACCTGCAAGTTCTCTCTATTACTTGAAAATATAGTTTCTATGAAGTATAACAGTAATGACTTAATTTATAGTTAGGCACATTTAAAAACCTACTTTTTAATACTTGATTTGTGTTTATTTCTTAAAACTAATAAATTATTTGCAAGAACGAAAATCAAGTTCATGTATTAAAAAATCATGACGTCTCAACAGAATTTTAATTTTCTGTACTGTCAGATTTAACGACTTCAGAACCATGAGGAGCAACCTCCTGTGGATTAATCTCCCTATATACTGATAACCTAACAGTATTTTATACACTTGTTCAAAGAGAATTTTCAGAAATATAAATTTATTATTTTTGAATATATACACATAAAAGCTACTATGTTTTAAATCTGAAATATCTTTTTCTCTCTATTCAGAAACCTAATATATGAACATAGAATTACTTAAGTAAATATTATGATATTATGATTTATCAGGTACTATCACCACAAGAATCTATCGTGCTAATGAGAGCATCACTATTGTCATATCTAATCCCATAAAGAACGGAGACTACAGTCGGAGATAACCTGACACACAGAACACAAAATCACACAGGAACACATGCACCCATGCACCCATGACAAGCAGACACTCACATGTGTGAATGTCTTCAGACATTTAATTTAATAAGTGCATTATGGACCTTACAAACATTACTGACAATTTAAAAATGCTATGATATGCTGACTCATTAATATGCATGTTTACTATATTAAAGGTAGAAGTGACTAACACAAAATATATAGTTCACTTAAAAGTGACAAAATTAAACCATTACATACCAGCAAAAATATTTTTAGTAAAACAGCTACATTTTCTAAAAACAAAACAAAAATCAAGCTAAGGAGCAAAATTGCTCTCCATTTTCTACAGTACATTAAAATTTATATTAACATTGATTATGACTGTCAATAACTACTGTAAATGATATCTGCAAGCATTAATTTTATTAGATGCATTGAGAAAGGGAAGAATATTATAATACTAATCTCCATGTAGTTTCAAATATTATTTTCAGCACTACACCAAAACTGAACTTGAAATAGTTTCTAAAGGTATATTATAATGATTCTAAAAATATAATGATTTTTATACTCCCAATTCAATTCGTTTGTTTAGATTTCAAATTCTCTTTATGCTTTTCTGCAATCAGATGTCTGTCATTTTATATATATTGCTTGATGGTTTATAAATATATTTTTTAATTTTCACATTCATTATATAATATTACATATTTTCAGTATCAGTACAATCTTAAACAAATGGACCTAAAAACAAATAATGAAAGCAATTCCATTGTAACTGTAATATAATTTATAAAATTTAGTAAAGGAAGTTATCATAAACCTTTAAAAACTGAAGTGAGCATAAGTTAATGGACATATGTACCAGATATTTTAATTTTAAAATGTATTATTATGGGCCTAGTTATATGGTTCATCAGTTTAGAAATCTGCCTGCTCTTACAGAAGACCTGGGTTTGAGTGCCAGCACCCACATAGAAGTTCAATCCAGCTCTAACTCCAGGCCCAGATGATCCAATTTCCCCTTCTGCCCTTCTAGAGCTTCAACCATGCTGTGGGACAATGGTTTTCCCTTGTAAAGATTTGTTTCTTGTACTTGTTTAATAAAATGCTGATTAGACAGTAGCCAGGCAGGAAGTATACGTGTGGTGACCAGGCAGGAAGTAGAGAGAGCGCAATGAGAACAGGAGAATTCTGGGGGAAGATAGCTCAGCCTGTCATCATGACCCAGCCACAGAGGAAGCAAGGTGTGACTATAAGGACATGGGAAATTTTAAGAAACTTTGCTTGATCAGGAGCTGGTTAAAGCACTGGGCTCAAGAAATTTGCAACATCATGAGCTAGTTGAAAACAGGAACCTCTGCAAAAGTATAAACCACAAATGTTCCTAGCAGCTAGCCACCTGTCGACATCCAGCTTTGTGTTCTAGACAGAAGCAGGAGTAACTGCTTGGGGAGAAGACATGGGGCATGCATAGAAGCAGAAGTAGCCACTTACAGGGGTAAGAGGGTATGCAGAAGTAGTTCATCCCCATATCTAGCAAAACCAACCCCCTTGACCTTGAGTAAACCTGGCTTATGGATTTTGCCTACATATGTCAACCCCAAATAAAGAACGTTGGTCTCTTCCCTACTGCACTGCATTGTGAGTAGTGGACGAGTTCCCAGCCTGGGCTGGATAGTGCGCTGAATAAACCTTGCTTTTTCATTCTTTATTTGACTGGATTCCGGTAGTGTCTCTCTGTGAATCTCAACTTGGAAGACAAAAGCAGGAAGATCTCTACGAGTTCAAGAACAGCCTAGTCTACTGACAAAGTTCCAGGCCAGCCAAAGATACATGGAGAAACTCTATCTCCAAAAGCCAAAAAATAAAAATAAAATGAAATAGAGTTTAAAATAAAGCCACGGAAAGATGAAAAAATACACAGATAGTATAGATACTGTATGCTATGTTGTCTTTAAATTGCTTGAGAGCTGAGAATGGAACAAGAGTTGCTAAAAGACATTCAAATATAAATGCTGCTGGATTAATAAAACAAACATTTTGTAAATGCTTTGACTTCAAAATTGAAATCAAAAGATTTGTTACTTTGGAGAAGAGGTTTTGCTTTTGTTTCCACAGGAAATGAGAGGCTGTGGATTCATTCTGGGCTAAAAAAAAAATATAAGGTTTGATCAAGGATGATCCCCCTGAGAAATCTCCGATAAGAGCAGGTGGCCCAGATGTCTGAGTTTGTCATCCACAACAGCTTAAGGACTGCTGGCTGAAATGATCAAGCCTCACAGGATACTCCAATCAGGACTTGATCATAATTTCAAATTTTCTTATGGTCCCAATAAGATTATCAGCATCCCTAATCAGCAGGAAGTAGCCTGGAAAACTTTGCCCACATTCCCCCCCAAATTTTTCTTTGTTTAGAGTGTTGGTTATAAGTTGTATGGATAATGGTCAGGAAGAAAACTAAACAAGAAAGATTCAATTCAGAGTTCTTATTTTGGGAAAAAAAGGGGGGGGGGAAGTGCTGTGGGACAATGGTTTTACCCTATAAAAATTTGTTTCTTGTGCTTGTTTAATAAAATGCTGATTGGAAAGTAGCTAAGCAGGAAGTATAGGCATGGCAACCAGGCAGGAAGTAGAGGTGGGGCAATGAGAACAAGAGAATTCTGCAAGAGAAAAGCTCAGTCTGCAGTTGTGATCCAGTCATAGAGGAAGCAAGATGTGACTGCCTAGCTGAATAAGGTACCAAGCCACATGGCTAACATAGACAAGAATAATGGGCAAATTTAAGATATTAGAATTAATTAATATAAAGCCTGAGTTACTAGACCAATCAGTTTATAATTAATGTAGACCTCTGTGTGTTTATTTGGGACTAAATGGCTATGGGACCTGGTGGAATAAAAACCTCTGCCAACACAACCACACCTGTAGTGCACAGATAAACATGCAGGCACCAACCACACATGGTACAAAGACAGAAATGCAGGTGAAATGTTCATACACAAATTAAAACAGGGAAAATAAAAGAAATAAAAATGCTTATTTATCTGTAAAAAGCACCTTGCAGATTTAGTGTCGTCCTTACCACAATATTAACGATTTGTTTCTAAGCCTTTTCAAAATGCAAATTGGCGATACTTGTATCAAGAGACAAAGAAATACTTTATTTTATGATTTCTCAAACACTGCGACACAGGGATGCCACATAATGGATATATGAAATAATGGTCAATATTACCTATTTCTTGGAAACATGAAAATCAAAACCACAAGGAACTATAATATTCTTCCCTCAGGGTTTATAACATAGAATGTTCGATAAAAATAAAAACAAAAACAAACAAAAAACACCTTCCTTGGTTTGAAACTTTTTGTCTGTTTCTTTTTTTCTTTTTAACTTTAACACAGATGATGTGAATACCAAATGGGGAAGGACAGATACCCTCTTCAGTATGTTTCATCTGGAAAATGGAATTTTATAACACAGAAGCAAAAGAAAAACTACACCCTTTCCTTCCACGTAAAATGTGTTCTGGGTGTCATGGAAAGCCCAGAAGAATCAAATTTCCAAAAGAAAACAGGGAAGTTGCTATGGCCCAAATAACATAAATATTTGAGGTCTGAGTACAAAAATAAAATCCAACAAAGTAGCCCAGGCAAATAACCACTGATGTACAATTGCAATGGAATAAATAAATCGAAGATATTATATACAGTATGGAAACACATTATTTATCATTTTGATAAATTTCAGTCAACTCGTTAGCACAAACACAAACTGATTAAAACTGTGTGCTCTGATTTCTCAAAAGAAGTAATAAATATTAAGCAAATGTATGAAATTATGCTTAACATTACTGGTTTTATCCACATGCAAATGTAAACCACAATAAAACATCACATTATTCCTTAATAGAAATGGCCAATATGAAAAAGACAAATGGTTGCAATTATCACTGAAGATATAGAGCACAGAGGCATGAACACACATTGTGTCTGTTAGTAAAAACAGAAAGAACACAGATTCTAAGAAAAACATGTTATTTTTGCCAAAAATTTAAAAGTGAGCTACTATGTGATTCAGGAATCCAACTTCTGATTAGGGAATAAATGTCATAAAACTAACAGGGCTAGGAAGAAGTTGCCCAAGTCTATTTCAGAATGAACAAATTTACATTTGCCAGGATAAGAAATTAGGTTATATGTAAGAACTGTCCCTATTATTCTTTAGTCTTACGGCAGCATGGGGTGGGGGAGAGTTGCCTCCTTCATCAAAGCCTGAGGAAGGTGGAAGAGCTGACCCTGAGGTCTTAAGAGCAGGTGAGCTGACACTGCCTCTTCAGCTGCAACACCAGGAACAATGACTCCTACATCTTGCTTGGCTAATACAGTAGAGCTGGCCTTGAAAGTGTAGGTGTGGGTGGACTTGAAAGCAGGAGAACTGATTCGGCCCATTGCTCATCTTTGCAAGCAGTGATATAGCAAGGACGGTGCTGGAGAGTTCACACTGTTGGTGAAAGAAGGTGCAGCTGGTGGGCTGACTTGTAACAATGTGATTACCCAGGGCCAGAATCTGGATATTTTGGTCTAACGCAACAGCCACTCATCTGTTATCTGCTGAAGCATGGTTTGTGTGTGTGTGTGTGTTTGTGTGTGTGTGTGTGTGTGTGTGTCTGTCTGTCTGTCTGTCTGTCTTTTCTGCAGGATTCAAGTTTATAGGATCTCCATGACACAGGGCAGCAAACAGAATGCCCAGAGAGAGGTGCAGTGGAGGCCCAGCATTGAGAGTATAACGTAGCAGGGACCAGGGGCATTGAATCAGACCTATGATTCTTTGTGATGAATGTCTGTATGTAAAAATGTATGAGTAAAGGGATTTACTGCATGTCTCATTCTATCACACTACAACAGCTTCCGTGATGAGATTTTCCCCTTCCTTTTCTTTCTTCCACCCTTTTTTTCTCTTAAATTTTATTTTGTTTTATTAGGGTGGGGCATTTGAAGACTGATGCATCTGATTTCAGACATGATATGAAAGACACAAGAATAATTTTAAAAAAAAAGTTAAGAAAGAATTCAAGTTATGCCTATGTGTTACACCGTGGAGGAATCACTAAAGCAAAGGCAGGCTACAAACACAGGAAGGGTTGTGAATTTGATAGAATCTAAAGCACATTAAGCTCACTTAACTGTGAGCTACAGTGAAATCTTTCTCCCTTCAATTGCTTTTATCATAGTAACAGGAAGAGAAACTCAGAAAATACAAAATAGAATTCGTATGAATATATATATATATATATATATATATATATATATATATATATATGGAGAGAGAGAGATTTTGTAGATAGAGAAAGAATGTTGGTTACTAGAAATTAAAGTTAAATTTGGGTATTAAAGGAAACTATAATTCAAGATCTGTTATACAGCACAGAAGAACAAAAATGATATATCATATTACTGAAAACTGATTAGATAATGGATGCTTAATTTTAACATATCAATGACAGTTAACAATGTAGTGCAGTTTGGAAAAGAACTGAGTATATGTTATTTTCAACTATGCGAGTGATAATGATACAAGAAATAGTCAAATTTAGTTATTTTAATTATTCATATCATACAACATAAATATGACAAATTCAGTTTTTAAACACAAGTTAAACCAATAAATGATAGAGAATAGTTTTAAAAATCAAGCTAGTATAGCATATAATATAACTTATGTTATATATACATTCACATTTTAATGAAACAGAATAATAGTAGAGTTTCAGTGATATTCATACCTTGTAATAAGTTTGAAATATTGATCAAGGGATCAGCAAGATGGTTCAGTTTGTAAAGGTTTTTGTTTAATCCTGAATACCTGAGTACAGTCACTGGAACACAGTAGGAGAAGGGAACAAAGTCCTGCAAGGAGTCCTTCGACATTCACATACATATTCTGGTATATGAACAACCACACATACGATATTTTAAAATTTTTAGATATATCAACTGTGGTTAATAATTATTGGTCTTGCAACATATTAAATATAAAATATATTTTATATATAAATATATGTATGTATATTGGTTATCTGTATATATTTCAGCAAAATAATTCAAGATATAATATTTTAAATTAAAATATAAGTTAAATAAATGCAAATGTGTTTTATTATGGGCATTTTCAGCATTTATTTATATTGACCATGGAAGATCATGTTTTTCTAATTAAGCATCATGTATAAAATATGTTATACTTCTAAAGTAACAAATAACATATTTAGAATACTTTTAGACAACAGTCTATCACCATTGTGAGAAATTAAAATTTCTTATGAATTGAAATTTGAAATGTATTTCTATGCCACTAATACAAAATTGAGTCTAAAACATGTGAAAGAATACTAAAAGCATAAAATACACATAATACACACATCTGTATATGTGTACACAGGTATATTTCCGCGCACTGCGCCCCCGTGTCTGCGTTCGATGTGCTTTTACCCAGTTACCGAGCTTCGGGCAAGGGGGCTGGAGGTTAAAAAACACAAACACACACAGACAGAGACAGCGACACGGGTCATCCTTGAATTCCCCAAGAATGCCCCCTTTATTGTGTTCAGGGGAAGATTATATAGAGATAGCCACGCCCCAGCCAAACCCACCAGAAACCACTCTCCTGCCATCAGGAACTCCTGAAGGTCTCATGCTCAGAGCAGCTGTAGGCACTCAGATCAGGGGAAAACAGGTTGTTAACAAGAAATTCAGGATCTGTGGTCTCACTGCTCCCAACAGTATATGTGTGTGAGGTATATGCATTCCTCGTCACACAAGTGTATATGGTTATGTGTGTGAGCATGTGGAGGAAGAGATGTTGAGTCTTCACTCCTACTGCCCTCATCTCTCCAGTTCATCATTTCTTGATTGACCAGAGTAGCTGAGCTGGGATTTCTCAAGATCTGCTTGTCTCCTGACAAACCTCTATTCTTCAGTACTATGGTAACTAACACACAACACCATATCAAGTTGTCCCATTAAATAGCAGTTATTTTACTTAATTATCCATCTCTTCACACAAAGAATTATATAATTTTATATTAAAGATGCTTTTAGACAGAGACGAATTCAAAAATAATGAGATAACTTTTATTAGATTTACCAAAAATGACAGTGAGGTAAACAACAAAATAATATTCCATATATGAATATAAAAGTCAGAATGTTTACAGTTAAACTTTGCAATCTAGTAACAGTCAAATTTGATGGGCAACAGGAAATATTTCATCAGTCAAAATTCATGGCTTTAGGCTCATATCTCCTAAGTGAGAAGAAAGCCGCTTAAGAACATATCATTATAAGGATCAAATATCATGATTCACTGTAATACATCCTTGTCATCATAGCATGCAAACATATATCAGTGTGTTGACAATGGTTAACAGAGACTCAGCAGGGCCACTTAGACATGGAGTCCACACACTGTGGAGGAAGAAGCCGAGATGATCTTGAGACCAAGAGTAACCAGAGATAATAGTGTGAATCTGCTTCAAAATTTCCAACACATAAATAAATAAATAAAATGTAAAGGTTGCACACTTATTTCAATAGATAGAAACTATTTGAAAGCATGAAACAAACGAGGATTACAGAGAAATTATTTGGATATAGGAGAATATGTGAAAAGCTACTAGCACTCAATAGTGGAAGGAAGCATAAAGAATCACCAATTCTATTTCATAGCACCAAAATTCTATCCAGTACATTACAAAAGAAAAAAAGGGAAGCAAAACAGGATATGTGAAGAAAAATTATTTGTTTGTAACATGATCTTCATCTAGATAAGGCTAAATCACACATAGAATATTTATTAGAATTAATAAATTCAATAAAGTTGCATGATAAAAATCTTAACATACTAAAGTATAATTCTATATAACATAATATCAGAAATAAATAAAAATGAGTAGCATTTACCAAAAATAAATAGGAGGTAGACAAAGAAAATATTATCTGAAAGTTTTCAATAAAAATGAAGGTAAAGACAAGATGAAATGGAAATTAAAAACAACCTAAAATTTAAACATAACCACAACAGATCTCAGACATCCAAAACAGTTTTAGGAATGATAAACAAAATCAGAACTGTCACAATTCTGCATTTCAGAACATATTCCAAAACTACTGAAACAGCCTGAACTTGGCATCGAGAGCAACATATATGCCACTGAGAGAGAACAGAGTGCTCAGAAATCAATCCATGAATATGTAATCAGCTGCAACCAGGTAAGCCTGCCAAGAAGGCCCAGTGAGAAGTGCATTATCGAATGGTATTGAGAAAGCCTGGTGTGCACACATAAAATAGACACATTGAACCATTGTCTTCTACTGTGCTTTTAACTCAACTGAAACTAAAGATTAAGCTGAAGACCCAAATCTGTAAATTCCCTTAAAAGAATCATAAAATCCATTATGGCATTGGCCTTGGAAGTCATTTTAAGATATGACACAAAACTCCCAGGAAGCAAAAGCGAAAACAAATAAGAACATATCACAGATTATATCCAGCAAAAGTTTCAACTGACAGTTACAACAGCAAGTGGAGCAAAACAAAAAAAAAATTTCGATTATCCTTTTCTATGGTGTTAAATACTTATAAATGCAAGGATATGTTGTGACATTTCATCTATAACTTGACTTTCATTGTTACTAATGATAATCTAAATTAAAAAGTGGAGGAGTAATTTGAATAATTTTTCTTAAACACACCATACAAACAGATCACAGATTCAAAGATGTGTGCCTATAGTTAATAATATTGAATTTTGTATTTATGTTTCCTATATGATGGTTACTACAGTGTGAATAACTATTCTTATAATAGAAAACATTTAATATCTTGTAAAGATGGTTTTATTTTTTAAATTAATTTGTAGTTCCATCATTTCCCCTTTTCCCTTTCCTCCCTCCAACCTTCCCAAGCATCCTGTGTGTTGTCATCTTTTGCTTTAATAATTGTTACATATGCACATGCAAACACACATGAATACACACACATGTGTACATATTTTACTAATATATAAATACAACACATTCAGTCAATATACTGTTACTTGTATGTATTTGATTTTAGATCTGACCACTCAGTATTAGATAGCTATTTAGGTGTTCATCCCTGGGCAAAACTCTGAGCACCCTATAATTGTCGGTAGTTCTTTGGGTAGGGTTGATATTAAACGACCTCTCCTCCATTCCATGCAGGTATCTTTATTTGAGCAATGCTTGTGCAGACTTTACTTGAACCACCATATTCATAAGAATTTATGATGTAACTTTTCTGGGATATGAAATCTCACAGAAAACTTCTTATTCCTCTGGCTGTTAGCATCTCTCTAACGTCTTCCCCTCTATGATTTCTGAGTATGTGCTCAGTGGTCATTTTGCAGATGTATCAATAGGCACTGGGAATCTTGGGGACACTTTTCTACATTTTGACTGGTTACTGTTTTTTTGTAATGGCCTTGGTTCTGTTGCAAGGAGATGTTTCTTGGATTATGGTTAGACTTATCTGTGGTTATGAGGCTAAATACCAGCATGGCACATTATACCTGATGACACTGTGTTGGCAAGTCCACCTTGATGGTAACCACTAGCTGTCTGATTGCAGTAAGGGCTATTCAACAAGAGAGAGATCATTCCTGGTACTGGGAAGCTAGGCAGTTACTAGGGGCTGCTGAAATCTTTGCTCTTGGAGAACAACCAACAACTATCACTTTATAAGACAACCATAATACCTAAAAACACTCTAGATACTTATCCGTTCTTTTCTTTAACTTTTTAAAAGCTATGTATCTGAAAGACTTCATGAAAATGGGAAGTGTGGCCGGGCGGTGGTGGCGCACGCCTTTAATCCCAGCACTCGGGAGGCATAGGCAGGCGGATCTCTGTGAGTTCGAGGCCAGCCTGGTCTACAAGAGCTAGTTCCAGGACAGGCTCTAAAAAAGCTGCAGAGAAACTCTGTCTCGAAAAACCGAAAAAAAAAAAAAAAAAAAAAAAGAAAATGGGAAGTGTGTGAAAACATATTTGTTGAACATAATTATGAAGTTAAACTCAATTTCTATATTATAAGGATATTAGAAGCTAAACAAACAAAACAAAACAAGCATCTACAACTTCCATAACATTTTAAAATATAAACCTGTATTAATATGTGCCTTGCCCTCTCTGAGGAGTGGATGGTGGGGGGCACGCGGAGGGAATGGGAGTGGAAACAGGGATTGGTATGTAAAAGGAAAAGAAAAAAAGAAAAAGACACAAAAATAGTAAATAAAGAAAAAGAAAATAATTTTTCTCACATAAGCTCCTGAGTATCTCCCTGCCCCTGTACTACTCCCAGTTCCTCCTCCGCACCCTTACCAACTGGATGCACTCCCTTTTCTTCTCTCATTAGAAAACAAGCAGGCTTCTAAGGGATAGTGAAAATATAAAGCATAAGACATAAAAAAAATATCTAGCACATTAAAATTGTAAAAAAGCAAACAGAAAGAAAGGGGCCCAAGAGAAGGCACAAGAAACAAGGTCCACTCATTTGTACATTCAGAAATTCCCATGAAAACCACGAAACTGGAAGCTATAATATAGAAAACCAAGAAAACAAGGCATCTAATGAACATAATAAAATCTCATATGAATTCACAGACTGAGGCAATATTTACATGGCCTGCACCGTTCTCATATATATATATAATATATATATATACACACATATATATATTATATATATATATATATACACACACATATACATGAAGCATATATATTAGGAAGCATCTGATATATATATCCATACAATCCCTCACATGGCCCTTACTTTTAGCTGTCTCTTCCTGTATTTCCTCCTTTTCTCTAGCGTTCTCCGCCCTCCCCACTGGATTCCCTGATTCAAAACACTCCAGCTGTTCATAAGAATGCTATTTCCCTTACCTAACAAGATCTATCAACAGCCCTTCCCCACGAGTCTATTTCTATATTCCTAACCTAAGTGGTGTGGTTCTTCAGCTTTTTCATTATGGACTTAATTGCTAATATCCTCATATGAGCAAATACATGTCATATTTCTCATGCTGTATCTTAAATTTCATACTTATTTCAGTTGCTATATTTGTTGAGATTATAGCAGAAATACTTCTGTTTTTTAATTTAATACTGTAAATAATTACAAGACCAGATTTCCACTCGAACATAAAATATTGGTTTGAATAATATAACTTGAATAAATTGGATAATAATAATATAAATTAAAATAAATTCATGATTCACATAATCCTTATACCAAATAAAAAATATAATTACCTAGTTTCAAATGACCTATATGTCATATTTTCATGTTTTTCTCTTTCTGAGTATTTTAAAAGGACATGGAACTTTCTCCTTCCTTTCTCTCAACTTCATCTCCCCTACCCCAGACCTGTCCTCCTTCATCTTTTTCTTCCTTGTCATTGTCTGCCTTGTAGACTTTCTGAAACTAAAATTTAAACTACTGAATACCGCTGAGGTTTAAAATCAGATACGGTGGAACAGAACTTTCCTATTATTCTCACTGTCTTCACCATGGGCTTCTTCAGAGCAGAGGTCAGAGGGATCTGGGAGATTACCGCTCTTCAGCTCTCTAACGTCCTTCATAAAGTTCTCCTATGTGCACAGCCGAAGCCAAGATTTGCCTCCAACCATTTTTCAAATACTGCTTTTTTTAAAAGGAATCTTCACAAGATCTTGTATTTAGAATAATAAAACTTTAAAAACCTGTATAACGATCTGTAGGTATTTAATCTATAGTTAATTATATAGTTACATGGATAGTTATATTTGTATATATAAAAACAAATGACAGAAGTTAATTATAAACCTATAAATATATGCCGGGCGGTGGTGGCGCACGCCTTTAATCCCAGCACTCGGGAGGCAGAGGCAGGCGGATCTCTGTGAGTTCGAGGCCAGCCTGGTCTACAAGAGCTAGTTCCAGGACAGGCTCCAAAGCTACAGAGAAACCCTGTCTCGAAATACCAAAAAAAAAAAAAAAAAAAAAAAAAAAAAAAAAAAAAAAAAAAAACACCTATAAATATAACTAGAAATAACTTTTCAGAAATGAATTATATTCTTTTTACTCTTGCTGAATACCAGCATGTCCAAATGCTCAGGTTTTACAGCCAATCTGTACATTGTCCATTTTAGAGTAGGGAACCCTGATGGCTCCTTGGCCTTGAGAGGGAGGGAGGGGAGGTATGGGTGGAGGGGAGGGGAGGGAAGGGGGAGAAGGAGGGGAGGGAACGGGGAGGAGGAGAGGAGGGAAGGGGGAGGAGGAGGGGAGGAGATGGAAATTTTTAAATATAAAAAAATAAACCATGAAAAAAAAAACATAGTATTAGTCCATTCTAGCAAGAATTTCCTTTAACGGGGTTCCCAGGTGTCCAGGGAGATGTTCCCAGCTAGTTCCTTGGGCAGCTGAGGAGAGGGAGCCGGAAAAGGCCAGATCCTATAGTCATACTGATGAATATCTTGCATATCACCATAGAACCTTCATCTGGCGATGGATGGAGATAAAGACAGAGCCACACATTGGTGCACTGGACTGAGCTCCCAAGGTCCAAATGAGGAGCAAAAGGAGGGAGAACATGAGCAAGGAAGTCAGGACTGCAAGGAGTGCTCCCACCCACCGAGATGGTGGGGCTGATCTAATGGGAGCTCACCAAGGCCAGCAGGTCTGGGACTGAAAAAGCACGGGATAAAACCGGATTCCCTGACAATGGCTGACAACGAGGGCTGCTGAGAAGCCAAGGACGATGGCACTGGATTTTGATTCTACTACACATTCTGGCTTTGGGGGGGCCTACCTGTTTGGATGCTCACCTTCCTAGACCTGGATGGAGGGGGAGGAACTTGGACTTCCCACAGGGCAGGGAACCCTTACTGCTCCTAAAACAGGAGAGGGAGGGGGAGTGGAGAGAGAGGGGGAGGTAAGTGGGAGGCGGGGAGGAGGCGGAAATTTTTAATAAAATTAAAAAAAAGGAATTTCCACTCTTAAAATTGGATTATTCTCCATATTATAAAATGTTACTCACCAGGTATAGTTTTCTTCTCTGGTTTTTGATCATCAGGAATACCATTATGTAAGGTGAACTTAATTAATTCAAGGTCAATTTATGCTCCTTTATCTTTAGTGTCTTTCTTGACTAATTTTCTGTCACTGTATCTTATCATGTTTCTTTCTTTTTTTTTTTTTTTTTTGGTTTTTCAAGACAGGGTTTCTCTGTAGCTTTCGAGCCTGTCTTGGAACTAGCTCTTGTAGACCAGGCTGGTCTCGAACTCACAGAGATCCCCCTGCCTCTGCCTCCCGAGTGCTGGGATTAAAGGCGTGCGCCACCACTGCCCGGGATTCTTGTACTCTTCCTTCATCCCTGATATATGCTTGACTAACTTTTATTCTGTAGACTCTATTCTGCCCTTTGGTTATCTGTCCTCTTTTGTCTATGATGCCTTAAAATTTGAAGACAGTACCTCATGTTTATTATGGTGTTTAATTTTGGCAGAACCACTTGAATAACAATCTTGCCTTACAGTACTTTAAAATTTGCTATTATTTTTAAAAATTATTTTGGAAATACATATATTATTACTTAGGCTCATCTGATTTTGTGTTATTATTTCTTCATTCTTGACTGTCCATGTTTGTTTTCCTTATGGCATTCTCCATCAGGATATTACATTAAGTCCATGTGAGCCTCTGACCTTCTCCATTTCTGTATGTATCTCTCCAAATACTACTTTAGATCTTTAGGTCGTGGAGGAAATTTTCATGTTTTTTTAACCCTCACCCCCAACACAGACATACACAGGCACATATATACATACATCTTTAAAAAATATTTTTTTTAAATCCTTAAATTTGAATATCAACTATATCTTGAAAATCAGCACATCACAAAGTCTACCATAGATATAGGTAAGGTTAGAAATTATTTTTAAATATATTATGTTTATTATTTTTAATGACTTGTTTTCAATGTTGTTCTGAACTTCTGTGGTGGATATGTACAGAAGAATACTAAAAATATCCACAGAAAAAGAAAAATAAATAAAACATTATTTTACAATGGAGAATATCCCAGGTGATGCTAATACCAGATCTTCACCTGGTAACGACTGGAACACAACCTGTATGTATGCTGACTGACTCAGTCTCTGTGAGTTAATATGAGTTTTGTTCATGCTGTTTAAAAGGTCTTGGGTTTTTTTTTTTTTTTTGAGTATCCTCTACCCCTCAGCCTCTTACACTCTTGATTTCCTCTTTAACAGGGTTCTTTGAGTTGCCAGTATGGTGATTTCTTAGGAAATTAGGAAACAATCTACATCAAGACCCAGCAATACCATTGTTGGATGTGTATCCAAAGGATGCTAAATCATACTATGAGGATATGTGCTCAACTGTGTTCATAGCAGCATTTGTAATAACCACAACCTAGAAATAACCTAGATGCCCCTCAATAAAAAAATGGATAAAGAAATGTGGTACATTTACATAATGGAGTACTACACAGAGGTAAAAACAATGAAACATGCAAATGGATGGATCTAGAAAAAAAATAATGAGTGAAGAAACCCAGATCCAGAAAGATAAATATAATATATACTCACTCATAAGTGACTTCTAGACATAAATCAAAGAAAAACCAACCTAAAGCCCATAATCCCAGAGAACCCAGACAATGAAGAGGCTCCTAAGAGAGAAATACATGGATCTACATAGGAAGAAGAAAAAGACAAGCTCTTCTGAGTAAACTGGGAGGTGAGGGTCACAAAAGAAGGTAGAAAGAGAGGGGAGGAAAGGAGAATAGAGAAAATTGTATAGCTCAAGAAAAACAATTAAGTTATTTAAATATATTACTGAAACCATCCCAATTGAAACTTTTATGGTAGATACATGCTGTTACATTATATACCTAAGCAGAACATCAAGAGTTTACCACAATATCAATGCAAAACTTTTGTAAATCATGATGTATCTTGGTATAGACTGAACATTTCACTAGGCGCCACTCTCTGGTAGGGGACATTGACAAAGAGGAGCCTATAAAAATGCAGAGGCAATGACCATATGGGAAATTTAATCATCCTCAGTTTTCCTGCAAACTTAAATCTGCTAAAACTAAGCCTTTAATGATAATAGCAGTAAAAAAAAGAAATATATGCTAGAAATTTGATAATTCTTAAATGTGAACTAGACAAACATTTTAATAAGTTATGACAAGAACCTCAAATGTGTCATTTTGAGGTGCCACATATACTTTGTATTAAATTATGAACAGTGATTATGATTATTATTATTATACAAACTTTCTCTTTTTTCTCAACATAGTATAAAACAATTTTAGTAGTATAATTGAGTTATAGGTAAATAGAAACAAAAAAACAAGAGCAACAAAAGCAGAAACAAAAAAGAGGTAGATAAAGCAAAATGTGTAATGGCTACCTAAGAGGATACTTCCTTTCTTCTGGGAATAATGATGGAAAGAAAATAACTTTCTCAAGGACATTCTTTTTTTTTTTTTTTTTATATGACAAGAAGAATTAAAGGACACAGGGAGCATTATAAAATGCGTTCTGGAGAAGATGTGGAGTAAGGGGAACACTCCTCCATTGCTGGTGGGAATGCAAACTTGTATAACCACTCTGAAAATCAGTATGACAGTTTCTTAGAAAATTGGGAATCAACCTACCTAAGGATCCAGAAATACCACTCTTGGGCATATACCAGAAATATGCTCAATCATATTACGAAGACATTTGTTCAACAATGTTCATAGTAGCCTTTTGTTCTGTTGCTTGCCTCAAGTTTCAGTCTTTTGTCTTTTTTAGACAGTCAACTCCTTTTTTGTAATGGACTAAATTTGCATATATATATGGCATTACTTTACAAATAATACCAATCAAAATTCCGACTTCCTACCCTCCTCCCACTTCCCTCCTGCTCTCCCCACTCCCTCCCCCCAAAGAAGGTAAGGCACCCTGCCCTGTGGGAAGTCTAAGGCCCACCCCCTATATACAGGCTTAGGAAGGTATGCATCCAAAGAGAATAGCCAGTACATGCAGTAGAGACAAATCCCAGTGCCATTATCATTGGCCCCTCAGTCTGCTCCAGTTGTCAACCACATTCAGAGGGTCCAGTTTGATCCCATGCTCATTCATTTCCAGTCCAGCTAGAGTTGGTGAGCTCCCATTAGCTCAGGCAGACTGTCTCAGTGGGTGAACCATCCCCTCATGGTCCTGACTCCTTGCTCATATTCTTCTGCTCTTCAGCTGAACCTTGGGAGCTCAGTCCAATGCTCTGATGTGGGCCACTGTCTCTGTCTCCATCCATCGCCAGACAAAGGTTCTATGGTGAAATTCAAGATAGTCATCAGTCTGACTATGGAGCAAGGTCAGTTCAGGCACCCTCTCCTCCACTGCCCAGAGGCCTACCTGGAATCTTTCCCATGGACTCCTGGGAGCCCCTCCAGAACCAAGCCTCTTGCCAATTCCAAAATTGCTCCCTTAATTAAGATATCTCCTTCCCTACTCTCATAGCCCTCCTTCCTTCATCTCAACCATCCCATTCACCCAAGCTCTCCCCAACCCTCCCCTTCTCCATGCTCATTATCCTAGAGAAGCTAAGTAATAAGGTGAACCCCCCAAAAAAGCATATGTGGATCCTCCTGGAAATTGGAAGCAGACAAGATCACCAGGCAAAAGTTGGTAGCATGGGGGCAGGGGTGAGGGAGTAGAGGGCAGGGGAGAGGGGGAGAGAGAGCTAAATTTGTTTATCAAACAAGATTCCCTCTTACAAATCACTCTCACCCCTCATTTGTGAGATTCAGATGAGAGTCATTTTGATAGGAATAAAACAGCAATTCTACTGTTTCAGATAGAGAGATTTTGGAAATATTTAATATAGAAAGAACTGGGACGAATGCTTCTGAAAGTCTGCATTTATAGTAGACCTTAGCTACTTCCCAAAGATACTGCAATAAACACTTTAGAACTGATGGATACTCAACATAAGTTCCTCTAAGTATTTAAGAAGAGGAAGCTTAGAAAATGATTTTGGTAGAAAAGAAAGTAACTCTTTCTTAAGCTTTATAAATTATTCAAAATAATCTTTCTTGACTGTGGCTTAATATATGCTACTTAAATATAGCAATAATTGAATAACCTAACATTCTTTGGGGTAATAAAACCCACAGGGAAAGGACAAAGGTTTATCCATCAAGCATATTCAAAACCTGGATTTCTAAACTTTCATCCAGGATTTAATTTAAAATCAAGTGTTTGGAACATTTAAAAATGACAGAAAATGTATGCCAGAAGTAATTTTTAACCATACAAATGTAGTATTAACTTTCATTGAAAAGGAGAATTGGAGTGTAACATTTTTGTGTGTTTCTAAGAGTTGAAAGCTGAATAAAGTACTGTGCAACTATTAAATGAAATGACCTGACCTGCTAAAAGCAATTTAAATTGCTAAAGGAAATGCAGCCCTTTTCACATGTAGATGGAAAGAGTCATCTTGCAAAGGGTCACTAATGTTATAAAGACTAAAGCATATGGGAGACTTTCAGAAAATTGTCCTTTGGATGCTCAATGAAGACCATTATAAATGACCTTATGCCTAGCAAACCCAGTCCAAAAAGATTAGGTCAGACTGCACTAGTAAGAGAAATATACGGCTAAAATATTGGTGTCTTGTTATTTTAAGCTTTATTTTTTCTTGTAAAATAGGCATTTTTGGATGTTATTTGGATTTGTGGTTGTAGAATGTATAGATGTTTTGCATCCTAAACCTAAAGAAAATTTGTCATGAATAAATATGTATTTACATAAATGCATAATGAATATATTATCACTACTCTAAGAAATAAATATAATACAAAATTATTGTCAATTTATTCAAGTTATATACAGAAAATTTATATTTTTTAAATTATCTGAAGGAAAGTAGTATTCATTCAAATTAGTTTACTATTTAAGTATATTAAAATTATGTTGCAGGGATGGCTAAAATTTACACAGCACATCTCTTTAAAAATAATAAGTATCAGAACCAAAAGCAGTAGTCATAGAAATGAAGGATTCCTAACAAATGCCTAACTTATAATGCATTCCAGCACAAATAATTCTGAATCAGTCCTATCTAAATAAGAATAGCAAGTATTATACTCTAATATCAAGTGTTAGGATTCTCTATTTTACATAATTTGGAAAGAGGTATGATTTGAGATATTCTTATCCAGGCAAGGTGGCTTAGTGGATAAAGGCATTACTGTAAAGCCTGATCACAGGAGTTTGATCCCCAGCTCCTATCCCACGAGAAAAGAGAAAAACAATCATAAGTTACATTATGATCTCTATATGAGCACTGTGGTTTCATACACACACACACACACACAAACACACACACACACACACACACACACACACACACACACAAATGAAATAGGCTTATTACCAGAATGAGTTATGTTGCTTGCATGCCTGCTTTCTCGTTTCTTCCTCTTTCCCTCCTTTTCTCTTTCTTTCTTTCTTTCTTTCTTTCTTTCTTTCTTTCTTTCTTTCTTTCTTTCTTGCTTCCTTTTATTCAAATTTAATTGAGTTTTAAATCTATAATTTGAAAAACATTTTCTATGTAGAATTCACAAAGGTAATATCTTAAGATAAATACAGTTGTCTTTTTAGTAATATAAATTAAGGAGTGGATAGGAATTCTTGACAATATACATGAGACCTGGGCTTAATGGGGGTGGAGTGGGAGGTAGGTTCAATGTACCCTTGTCAGAGAAGAGTGAGACCATATACTACACACAACTGGGTACATGGGAAGGATACTTATAGGTAGGCATAAAATGACAGCAGTAAATGAAAATGCACAAACAGACTCTCACAGAAAGTTCAGTAAAGACCCATGGGATTGATAGTCTCATTTTATCCTGAACATGGAACAACATGAAAAGTAGGGTACCCAGAAGATTTAATTTTGGGGAAAATTAACATTTAGTAGGAAAAATCTTGAAGGACATCTTTCTTTATTGAAAGTTTGCCAATCCAAGAGGATACCTTTTCCAGAACATTGAAGGTCTATCTTCCAGATTTGACTAGTCCAACTCTATTTAAAAGACAATTTCATCTTTTTTTAACTTTAGGACTTTCAACTTCTTAATTATTTTCATGTTTTCTCAAATCATACTCACAAGTAGAAAAACACAATTTCTTCTCTTTTTTTCTGTAAATTATTAACTTGGACCTTGTAGTGATACTTTGCTTATGTTTTAACAAATAAAGTTTACCTCAAGATCAGAGTATAGAGCTAAACCAATAAAGGCCAGAGAGTATGGGCACACACCTTTAATTTCAGGACTGGGGAGGCAGAAACAGAGGGATCTCTATTAGCTCAAGGCCACCCTGGACTACACAAAATTGAATCTGTTTAAAAGAGAAACAAAGCTCACATAAAGGTGATCCCAGCATTTGGGATTACATGCCTTTAATCCCAGCACTAGAGAGGTAGAGGCAGGAGAGGTATGGCTGGGTGGAGAGAGGAATATAAGGCAGTAGCTCAGTGTAGTCTGAGGTTTGGTGGAGACAGTTGCAGTCTGAGGACAAAGTCTAAGGAGGCAGTCTAAGGACAAGATCGAAACTTTGGTCTGAGCAATGTTTCTCTAGAGGCTGGTCACTCTGCTTCTCTGATATCTCAGGTAATGTTTGTCAAAATGTAAACAAAATATCACTACAGTCTCACTTTGAAGTTTTCTGGTTTTGACAAGGTTGATAATTTGCATAACAACTAGAGAAAGACTTTAATAACAGAAATTGAAGTAATAGTTCTTGAATCCATTTATCCAGTTAATTAGAAACGTAGCCATTACTTCATCATATGGATTTATTTCAGTCATTATGAATTCAAGCCCACGAAGCATGAATAAAAATGAATTATCATTTGAATAGTTTGTGAGCCAAACAGTTTCGTTTTACTTGCATTTCATTTAAGCATTTTAATGTGAAGTACCACTAGTAAGAAGTACTTTATATATAAAATAATTTATATGTTATTATTTTCACAATAAATAAGAGATATAAAATTGTTCTTATAGAGCTACAAAGTCATAGGAAATAAATTGTGGTTTAATGGACTTTAATGATTGAAAAACATTTATCAGAAAATGTAACAGTTGAGTATGAAGAGAGAAATAGCAGAAAAGATATTTGCATCTAGCTAGAGAAAAATGTGTTCAAGCTCTTAGCACTTGCTCTAATTCACATTTCCCCCACAGTATATTAAATGATTAAATATGCAATCATGAAAAATATTCTATTTAAGCAAGTATTCACTTAATTGGATGAAATAGCCTTAAAAAGGAGAAATTGGCCATTTTTCATTTTCTCCAGACTGTTGCTGTCTCATAAGATCCCGAAGTTCTTTTGGTGAGGAAGATGCAGTATTTCTCATTAGAACAGTTCAACTTATGGACTGGATTATATATGTTTTGAACTATGGAAGTCACAGCCATCTCTATCAAACCTCACTTTTACCGTTCTAGGATCTCTGCGTTAGAAGGTCCAGAAAGCTTGTAAGAGTTGTAAGATGTAAATGCCTTTAAGGAATTAGAATTGGCCAGACACAGCAGGCTAGATGTACATATGAACTATCAGAGTCCATGCCGGTATGACAAGCCAAAGCTCAACTTCCAGCTTAGAGAAGAGAGAGAACACAAAGTAATCCCACACCCAGTCAAGGAGATAGGAGCAACTGATAGCTTCCTGGAGAAGAGAACTTAGTTTACTTCAAATTGGTATCACTGAGTGTGTCAACCAAAGTCCACGGAAATCCCTACACCCAGGAGGAGATGAGCAGCAAGGATGGGACTCGATGTTTTTGTTGTTGTTGTTTACTTGTTTGATTTTTTTTCTTAAAAGGGAGGAGATAAGGAAGTTGAGTGAGCAGGGAGGTGGTAGAGGATTTGTGATCATTTGGGGAAGGGATGGATTTTGCTAAACTATTTTAAATAAAATTCTGAAAGACTTGAAAAAATCTGGCGAAGAGGATTTGTTTAGAACTAGATTCAAAACATCCCTATAATAAGATGTAGAATAAAACTAATTCAGATATCCAGAAAATATAATGAGGAGAGAATTCTAGATGCATAGAAGAAGGTTCAAGAAAATGTATAATTTAATTATTTCTCTCCATTACACTACTACCTGTAACTAACTATTTAAAACAAAAACAGAACATTAAAGTTTTGGATTTCTGGTCTCCAAGCAAAGTCAAATTTTTAGAATACTAATTCCAAATCTTTAGAGGTATACAATAATACCAAATTATGTAGAGATGGGCACTAATATATGTACCATGTGCAGAGGATATTTCTGTTTTAAATATCAAGTAACTCTAAGGCCTCATCAAATTGTTCACATAAAGTATTCTTAATGTGATATTTGTGGAGATGAAGAAAAGAACTGTGACAACTTAAAAATACTTTAAACATCATGCTAAACAGAAGGATAAGAAATAAGATATTGACAGGAGAGACCTCAGTAGGTTAGTTGAATACATTCTTGACTCACTGAAAACGTCTGGTGTCTTTACTGTCTTATAAGAAACCTAGTTTATATCAAAGACATTGTTCTCTATCAAGAGATATGTTCCTGAGGAATGTCTTCACTAAGATTCCCTCGAGGTACTCATAGTATGTAGCTAATTTCTTTTTCAATGCGCTTATGTGTTGGGAGCAGTGAGACCACAGATCCTGAATTTCTTGTTAACAACCTGTTTTCCCCTGATCTGAGTGCCTACAGCTGCTCTGAGCACGAGACCTTCAGGAGTTCCTGATGACAGGAGAGTGGTTTCTGGTGGGTTTGGCTGGGGCGTGGCTATCTCTATGTAATCTGCCCCTGAACACGATAAAGGGGGCATTCTTGGGGAATTCAAGGATGACCCGTGTCGCTGTCTCTCTGTCTGTGTGTGTCTCTGTATTTTAACCTCCAGCCCCTTGCCCAAAGCTCAGTAACTGGATTCAAGCGCATGGAGCACAGACATGGTGGGTGGGGAGTACGGTGCACAGCACTTATGTTATTTAATGATGTTGCTTCTTGTTGCATTTGGTTACATGCTCCACTCTATCCTATAAAAAATATTAATGAATCTATCAACTAAATATTCAAAGTTATAATGGAGAAATGAAGTAATGGAAAAAGTAGAATGGCAGACTATGAGGAAGAGAAATAAACAATTAAAAGTAATATTTAAAACCAATATGGGTAAAAATATAAATATCATATATAAATATGATATGTACACTGGTACATACATATCTCAGATTTTAAGTCAGTAAATTAGAAGTTGTTTTGAAAATAATTTCAGTAAAAGGAAAAAATGATATTGTTAAGTGCTTAAAATGAAAAATATAAGAAAAATTTTCATTTTCATGTGTTCAAAAATAGTTTACTTAAAATTAGGCTATTTACACTTTTGAAATTGAAAATAAATATTTTTGGGCCTCAGAAATTTCATATTCTCCATGCTGACAATAAATAAAGTCCAGAAAAAAAGTAACAGAAGAAGGAATGTGTGTCACATTTCCTTTTGCCTACTCTGTCTTAGTGTACAACTGATCTTAATGTTTTAATTAAATTTAATTTATCCAGCAGTTTCCCTCTGGTATATTTCATTTGGATTAAGTTCTAAGTAACTTTTCATGATGAAAAATCTGTCAAAACACTCTATTTTTAAAACTCTACCCATATGAATAGACTACTTCTTAGATAAAACATCAAATCCTAGAAAAATAGAGAATAAAAAAAAAATCACTTGATCAATGTATTCCTCAGAGAAGCTCTCAGTGGCAAAACAGAATTTCCAAACAGGTATTTCAGACTTGAACAAATGAAACTTCAATAGCCTTTATTTCATTGAAGGCAAAAATCAATAAAATATGTTTAATCTGGACGAACAGTGCCCTTTGATTCTGCTATTTCAAAAGATGTTGAAATTATGCAGGTGAAACAGTTTCATGCATCTTAAGTGAGTCAGTGCTTTGGGAATATCTGTTTTCTGTCAGAATATTTGGACTATTGACCAAAAATATTCATTTATCTTCATTGTTCATCTACTTATCATTAGACCATATCATACTCTGAGGCACTTGCTCCAGGCAGCGCTCTTCTGAGTTTGGAGCTACCTAAGAATTACTTGAAAGATGAAGGTGACAACCATGAGTTGTTTTTACATTAAAAAAATCTAATCTTTGTGATAAATAAATGCATTTCTTTAAAACATTTGCTCAACTACTTGCCAATAAAATCGAATCATCTGGGAACATCTTTAGGTCTTCGGTTTATTTTCACTGTTCTTTCATTCTTTCATGTTCTTCACAATGTATGTTGTAAAATAATTAAAAGGATCTGGATATGTGAACCACAACAATGTATAGGAACTAAGTATCCGATCTGAAGGTACAGTATATCCAACCACCATAAAATCAATCACAACATAACTGAAAAGCAACAAAATCACTGAAAAGTAAAACCAAGATAATTAACATAAGTGTTGCAATGGATTTCACTAAAATTTTCAGAATTCCAAGTATCAGTATTTTTAAGCAGCAATCAAGCAACTATGGAAATGAGCAAAAATTAAGCATACATCAGACCCAAGGTGGACTAAAGATGTCTTCAAATATTATCTTGTGCAACTTGCCAGTATAATTTACATCCACCCATTATTTTAAAAGTGTTAAGAGTGTACAACCCAGACTGCTTTTCAACTCATCTCTTTCCTAGATCAGTGGCTTTTCTATTCACATGCCACAGTAGGTAGCAAGAAATTCATCAAAATCTTCAAAACAGCTGATAATAAAAACAAAAGTTTACCTCATAGGAACCATCACAAAGAAAGTCAGATACTCAGAAATCCATAGACACATTATCTCTTTATTCCAAAATCTTCAATATTTGGTCATTTACTCTGCTGCTTTCTGATCCAGTGTGCACAGTCATACCTAAAGGTATACTCACCTTTAATCATACTCAAAACAGAGACAAGTAGGAGATGGCGAATACTCCAAATGTCATCATAGATCCTTCACCCAGGAATCAATGGACCAAGATGCACAGATCTATAACCAAGCACCAGGCCAAATTCTGTGAATCCAGTTGAAGAGAGGGAGGAGGCACTATATGAGCAATAGAAGTCAAGATCAAGAATGGGAAATCTACAGACAGCGGAGCCAAGCTCATGGGAACTCATGAACTCTATACCTACAGTTGTGAAGCCTCCAAGGGACCAAACTAGGCCCTTTGCATGTGGGAAACAATTGCACAATTTAGTCTAACTGAAGGGCTCCTGACAATAGGAACAGGATTTATTCCTGATGCATGAGCTAGCTTGTTAGAGCCCATCAAGCCTCAATTTTACATAAAGAACTATAATCAAGTGAAGAAAGCTGAGATTGGAACAGATGGTCTTCCTTGAGGAAGAGCAATCCAATTGGTTGTTTAGAGCTAAACGGTCAGCATTGAAGACATACTTACAAGTAACATTATGAAAGGATACATTTAACAATATCCATTTATTTGCATTAAAATATAAACATGCAATAAAAATTAATGAAAAAACTGGTCATGAATTTGAAGGAGAGCAGGTAAGGTTATATGGGAGGGTCTAAAGTAAGGAAAGGGAAGGGAGAAATGTTGTAATTATGTTATTATCTCAAATGAACCTTATATTATACCAATGGTCAATTTCTTTTGAGTTCTCTAGAACATTTATAGTTTTTCCTTGTAGTGTACACCTTGGACCTGTAATCCAACAACCTGTAATGCCTCAATCCCTTCTTTCCTCTTTACATATAAACCTATGAGTACTTCACTTGACTAAAAGTACCAGGAGGCACACAATCTCAGAATTTTACAAATGGAGTCAGGCATGCCAAGATTGTAAGACAAGATTCAGCTACATAATGAGTTCAAAGCCAACATGGCCCATGTATCTCAAAGAAAAAAAATAATGAAATAGAAGAAAAGAAATGTAAAACAAAAGAGATGAAAAATGTCTGTAAGTCCATGATCACTGTGTCCTGCTACTGAATTAAGTGTTCTACAGCAGAGAGTATTTCCCGGTGACACTTGACAGAAAGTCAATGCAAACAAGCTCAGGTTCAGTGTGAGATTTATTGGTCCATGTATCCAGGAAGGACAAGGGTGAATCTGAGGTTGAGTGGAGCCAGGAAATTGAATGTCTTCAGGATACTTTGTACGACAGTCTCTTCTTGTGTTCTTCCTAGATTGATTCAGTTATATTGCAGTGAAGCAAGCCTAACTAGGAGTTAGGCTGTTGAAAATTCTGTATTTGTGTTAACCCTGTCATGGCCTAGCAGGTAATACTTCCAAAATAGCTACTGTCTGTATCATTGTAGAGAATTAATCAGTTGTTGTTTTTTCTTCCTGGTTTGAGTCTTTAATTATTTATGCTATGTTATATGTAATATTTTAAATAAAAATTAAGAAATGGAGGAAGTGTTAGACAAGAACAAACATCCACCCATGTGCACAAGCATTTATGTGTAGAAGTACCTGTTTATGGTTGTGTTTAAAGTTTCTGCCGGAGCTTCTCTAGAGACCGCTTCTCTTACACATCGCATCTTGCATCTTGCATCTTATACTTTCTGTACTATTAGTGCTGTACAGAGAGGGCATGTGTGGATTGCCATTAGGAAAATGTAGTTTTTTGGAACAACATCACTTCCATGAACTTCTATTTTTCATTTTTTGTTATTTTTTTCTGTGATTTTTATTGGACGAGGAAATAGGGCTTCTCCTTTCATTCTTACAAATATTTAAGTCCAAAGCTTTTGTATGCTAAATTTTCTATTCATAGAAATGTTGCGTGAAACTCTGTACTGTTTACAGAACATGATTGTAAGATCACTTAACTTGGGTTGGGAAGTGACAGGGTCCCAGAAGTCAAATATATAAAAGTGCTTGATCATCGTTTCTATATTTGTTAGATATGAAAATTGTAGTTTATTCAAAATACTGAAATACTTAGCATTCGGTAGAACTTTCATTTTTAAAATTACATTTTAGATGTGTTTAACTTTATGTATATGAATATTTTGCCTGAATGTATGTCTGTGTGCCAAGTGCATGCAGTGTCATTGGCATTAATGAAGGGGAATCTCCTGAAACTTCAGTTCCTGTTCTCACCCACCTTGTTGTTGCTAAGATCCAAAATTTGGTCTTCTGCAAGAGTAGGATGTGGCCTTTACTTTTGACTATCTAACACCTTTAACATTGTACACACTGTGATACAAAATCACAGTTACACCCTTTAACATTGTCCACACTGGGATACAAAATCACAGTTGTGTTTTCAGTGATCAGCATGGGTCTCTGAATTTTATATTATGAACTTTTAAAGTATTTATGTCAAATTCATAATATATATTTTTTCTAAAAAGTGACATTGGAAATATCAATAAACAAAAATATTTTTCAGTATCCTCTTTTTTGGATGATCAAAACAATCATAATATATGCAAATTCTAAAAGTAAAACTGTTTTACCTTCTCTATGACTGAGTATACCTTGACTGCTGTAGCATTCAACTTCTGAACTGACTTTTGTTAATTTGTTGTTTGCTTGCTTATTTGTCTATACAAAGAACCTAATAACTTTCTCTGATACTTTATAATCGGAAAATAACTCAGAGAACACATCTTCCAAACACTACTCCTCTCATTTCAGTCATTCTCTTACTTAGAAGTTGGGTTAGCCTCAAGTAACTATGAAGAGCTAGTGAATAATGATAGTATATGATTTTCCATAAAATAGCCAGATTAGGAACTTATACATAAAGGATCTTTATAAAGACCCTGACTTAAGAATTAGAATTTACTTTTTGCTACTCTGAAGAGATTCATCTCTCCAAATACATATTCACAAACTTCTCTTGTGTGTTTAAGGATTATAGCCCCCATTGATCTACAGTACAGGAATGTCTTTCAGTACAGTCACTGAAACAACAAACCTCTGTGATCTCACAGTTAACAGGCCAGAATTTCAAACACTGACTGTTTTCTGCTTAGCATCTCCTAAGTGTGAAATCAAGATGAAGTAGGCAGCACTCTCATCTGAAGTGCAGATGTCCTTCAATATTCTAGCATTGGTGGAGGGATTCAGTTTCATCAAGGTTCATTTGAGGTCCCTGTATCCTTCCCTGCTGCTAGGAGAGGGTGTTCAGCCCTCATGGAAGCCTCTGTATTTTGTGCTTTCTATCTTGAAACCCTCAGGAGAGACTGGGTCATGCATCAAATCCTGTTCAGATGTTAAGGAATCTTTCAACCAGAAGCAGCTGTGCCTCTATTAAAGGACTATGCCCATGGAGATAATGTTTGTAATTTAAAAAACAATTATTTGGGGCTTTGGTTATATTTGTGAATTGCTTTCACAGCACCATTAGTAAGCATTTAGTGCCAACTGTGACAGGTATGTGAAACACTAATTGCTGAGAATCTTGGAAGCTGTTACAAAATGCAACCTATCACATCAGAGGAGCGTTTCATATACAGCTTGCACTGATCCCTGCATTTAAAGCTAATCCATGCAATTCCTCTCTGCAGAATTTACTACCATCTTGACATAAACCTTAAACAAATATATAAATGCTCTAATGACATACAAAAATGTACACTAAATCTATATGTGAATAATCTTAAGACTAATTTATTGAATTCACTAGTCAAAGATTCAAAAATGAATTTATTAACATGCCTATACCTACTAGAGGGTGACACATCTATCATTTCCTTACTTTTTTTCCTTTCTTGATATATGTATTTACAACTATATTAAATACCAAGTTTGACCATAAGTAGATCAAAACAGGGTCAGCAAGATGGTTCTTAATGTGATGAAAGCTATTTTTCAAAATTTTAAAAAATATAATGACATGTAATTCTTTATACAGTATAGTTTTCCAACCAAATATTTGGGCATTTGATGTGGGAATTCCCTCTGCATTCTGTGAACCATTAGTTAATATAGAAACTGTTTCAGCTTATCGCAAGGCAGAATAAAGACAGGTGGGAATCTGAACAGAGATAAGGAGAAAGAGTAGGTGGAGTCATGGAGACACCACACAGATGTCAAAGCAAAGAAAACCAGCCCACAAATCACAATCCCAGAGAACCTAGACAACAATGAAGACCCTAAGAGATACAAACATAGATCTAATCTACATGGGTATTAGAAAAAGAAAAGATCTCCTGTGTAAATTGGGAGCAAGGGAACTTTGGGAGAGGGTAGAAGGGGAAGGGAGGGGCAGGGAGGGGAGCCAAGAAAAATGTAGAGCTCAACAAAAATTGAAGAAGAAGAAGAAGAAGAAGAAGAAGAAGAAGAAGAAGAAGAAGAAGAAGAAGAAGAAGAACAAGAAGAACAAGAATAAGAAGAACAAGAAGAAGAAGAACAAGAAGAAGAAGAAGAAGAAGAAGAAGAAGAAGAAGAAGAAGAAGAACAAGAAGAAGAAGAAGAAGAAGAACAAGAAGAACAAGAACAAGAACAAGAAGAACAAGAAGAACAAGAAGAAGAACAAGAAGAAGAAGAACAAGAAGAAGTTGTGGAAAGGAAGCGGAAGCCTGGCTTGTTAGGACCCTCAAGATTTTGGAAAACTCAGAATAGTGGGATAACTTCCAGAAAGAGCTACATACAGGGGCTGGAACCAGCCTAAGAAAGGGGTGTAGGTTCCAGGAAGTAAGCATTGAAGAAAAGACGCCTATGTCCATTCTCATGTCATTATAGAATTTTGTGCTTGCCTGATGAGTTCTGGACTTCCTCTGATCCAATAAGTCCTCTCTGCCTCCCATTCTTATGTTTCATAATGGTAATATATATTCTGTGCCATTATAAGATGAATGTTCATAATTTGCCTTTTAATTTTATAAGTCATGAAAATTAATAGGTTGCCTTGAGTCTCAGAAGAGTCTGGCTTTTAAGCAAAGTTGAGCTTATGCAAAGTCAATAGGGACTTTCAAATTTGTAATAAATGTCTTTGTTCTATTTGGTTGTGGTAGTTTGAATGAAAATGGACCCCAGAAACTAATAAAAGGTGGCATTATTTGAAAGGGTTACGACATGTGGCCTTGATGGAGTAGATGTGGGCTTGTTGGATTAAGTGTTGCCTTTTTGTAAAATTGTGTCACTAAGGCTGGCCTTGGAGGTGTCAGAAGTGCAAGGTAGTCATATTGGCTCACTTGCCTGCCAATCCAACTGTAGAATTCTTGGCTCTTTCTATACTACCTTGTGTGCCTCCATCCTTCCTGCTATAATGACAACGAACTAAGCCTCTGAAACCTAACCAAGCCACAATTAAGACTTCCTTTCTTTGAGTTGCCATGGCCATGATGTGTCTTCATAGCATAAGACTGTGGAATGGGGAGTGGAATAGTAGAATGCAGTTGTTGAGATGAGAAATGGCACCTGTAGAATTGGGCACTGAAGCACTTGGTTGTCTATTTCTGGCACTGTGGATGCTTAGGAAATGTGGCCTTGCTGCTGGGAAATGGTTTGTTCAAACCTCTCCCTACTCCAGCAACTCTCTCCTGTCTGTCTTGCCTCCATAGAATCTTGAGCTTCAATCCAGCCTTCCAGATTCTGTAAGTGCCTCTATTGTGGAGTTTTACCACAGCAAGGAGAAAAGTAACTAACACAACTATATTTTATGTGAAGCATATTTAAACAACATGATGGTTTAAAACATTCAAACAAAAGAGGTAGAGAAAGCTACATGAAAAACTATTTCAAATGACTACCATAAAATATCATGCCTGGAATCACACAAACACCATGGCGGTGGTTGTTTTTCAGTTCCCATCATTATATAGTTTTGATTTGTTATTTTTTTTCCTCAAGAAAATTGATGACTGACAATCTTGTTTCCATCTGGAAGCATCTAACATCTGTGGTTGTAAACTTCAAAACACAGCTGTTGTGGGTCTGAGTAAGCACTCCAATTTATTTATTTTTTGACTTAAAAAATTCTTCAGCTTTCATTTGTTAAGCTAAGTCCTTATGGCAGGAGAGAAACAGTAAAGAGGAATCACTATGTCAAACAGTGAGAAACGATATCGTCTTTCCAGAATTTTGTTAGATGAGATACAATCTTATTTCAATTAAAAATATATTGTGATATGGCTTTTTGGATTTTTAAAGACCACATGATTTAAATCGATAAGGATGGTCCATATTACAGATTTTATTTCATAGAACAATAAATTTTAAAAAATAAAAAATATAAGGAGTAAATTGAGCTATTCAAAGTCAAGCTAAAGACATTTTTCTATGGTTTCAAATGTATTGTTATACAGTGATTGTAATTTGATTTTCAGTATATATTAAATTTTAATTTTAGTTGATCTAAAGAAATATATCATATAAAACATGTCAGAATAAATTCACATATCAAACCTTTAAATATTTTTCCAATTCTTCAATGCACTTCTAATTAGTTGTGATTAGGTTAGTTTACTTAAATTTACTTCTTCTGATCTAAACCCAGGAAGAGATAGAGGAAAATAAATCATACTTATAAGTTTTCTGAAGGCTGCTCATAACATCTATCTATCTATCTATCTATCTATCTATCTATCTATCTATCTATCTATCTACCTACCTATCTATCGCCCACATGGATGTGCATGTGAGTGGAACTGAGAAGGTAATGTCTAGTGCCTTCTTCTATTGTTTTCCAACTGATTATTTGAGACAGAATCTCCCAAACAACCTTCAACTCATCTGTTTGGTAAGAATAACTGCCCAGCAATCTCTCTTATTCCTGTGTCTTCATGGCTAAGATTATAGGCACAAACCCCCACTCCTAAATTTATCCTTTCCATGTGACTTTGCACAAAAATTTCCTCTGAGATAAAAATATCAGTCCTGGAGGGAAGACACGGAATTTATAACTAAACGGGAGGTGAACATTTCATCTGTGGTGGTTTGAATATTAATGGTCCTCGATGCTAAATCTCTGGTTGGTAGAACTGTTTGGGACAGATTAGAAGAATGGCATCATTAGAGGAGGGGTATCTGGAGATTTGAAAGCCCATGCCAAGCCCAGTTAATTAATTTGGCCTCATACTTCCGGGTCAAAATGTAATCTCTCTGCTACTTCCCCAGCACCTTGCTTACCCCCATGCTTCATGCTTCTGATCAATGATGTCATGGATTCCCATCTTCCCCAAGCCCCTAATAAGCTTATTTATCCAATATGGTGAGTGGGTTATGATACCTTATAACAACAGAGACATCACTAAGAAAGCACAAGCAAGGAAACTTGTTAAGTCACAGGATGTTTTAGAGGGAGGTAAAATTGAAACTTATCATGTTCTCTAGGGCTCTCCCTCTTCAGGCACATATAAATAGTAAGAACTGCAGAGAGACGCCAAGCCACTTGGAAGAAGAAAAGGGCAGACAAGCCACCTAGAAGCAACTGATGTCAGCTAAGCTGCTGACAGAGGCACACAACACTTGAGTTCCTCAAAGAATCAGTTTATAGCTTCTTAAGTGCCTGCAAGTTGTTTAGAAGACTTCACATTTCTTAGCTTATGATACAAGATCCAGATTCTCAGTCTAAAACCGTCGGTGATGTGGTTCAAACAGCTATCCCGTAACTTGTCAAGGACATGTAATTCATTAACGAAGGCAGATGTGCTCTCCTGAAAGGCCTCAGCTGGCCTCAGTGCCTGTACTCACTACACTTGCCATACTGGTTCTCCATTGCTGGAGTAGACATTTAATGAGAGAAGAAACACAACAGAAGGATGTGATGAACTAGCTCTGTAGACATTCTGCCTAACACCCCTATAACATCCTAGAGCTTTGCCAAGTTAGAGCCACAATTTAGCAGTTTCTGATCCAAACTCCAGTGTAATAAAATGAATTTCTCTCATAGAAACCATGTTTCCAGACAACAGTTAAAAATAATATAGATTTTGCATTTTACTCAATGTTTATTGAAAAGTAAGTTACGTTCATTACCTAAACTAGAATATTGAAAATGTATCTTTGACCACTGTCAATAAAGATGGTTTAATAATTTTACTAAATTAAACAAGGAATCTAATCAGTGATTAAATATATTTTCTTCCACACAGGTAATTTATTTTGAAATACGGTGGAATAAAGATATTTATTTTAAAGTCATGTTTTTTGTAATAATTTAACAAACATGTGTTATGTCCTCCAGTTTTCTAAATCAAAGATCAGTGATGTGTGAAATTAAAACAGATGGCAGATATTAAAGAACAACCCATGATATACTTTGAAAGGAAGGAAAATATGTTTATTGAAAGTTTATATTGTACCAAATAGATAGTAGTGTCATTTACAGCCTAGAAAAATATGCAAACCCATAATTCTCTCAAACTTTCAAGTAAAGTAATGAAATCCAGGGAATGTGTAATTTATGGGTACTTCAAATTCACAAATTGGTCAAAAGATGCCTTCAAATGTAACTTATTAATGTGTTGAATAATGAGTCCTAAATTATATTTAAAAAGTATGGTATTTAGTTGGAAGGTACCACAAAGAAAAAATGAGAACAATTTTGAGAATCATCGTCCAAACTTTAGAACGGATCATCAGAAGTTGCTTACTGACAGTGTTGGTTATCTGTATGTCTCGGGCCACTGCTAGGGTTGGAAAGCTGTTCCCAGATTTCAATATTTACTAATGAACATCCTATTTTCAAAGGATCTCTATGAAAATTGGAAGTAATGTTTATTCTTGTCACTACTCAAATGCTTGCCTCCTAGCTTTATAATCAGAAAAAGATTTGGAAAGCTAATTTGCATTTTAGTTTTACCAAGTATTTGATGCATAAACTTGGTCACTAAACTATTTCTAGCAATTAAGAAGGATGTGAATTATCAACCATATGAACCTCAGAAATGTGTATGTTTCATGGTGGATCTACATGCACATAATCTGTAACAGTGGCTTTATCTTTGAAGTATAAGACTCAGATGAAAGAGAACTTCAAAGAAACATCTTGGTAAAAGTATTTTAAATGATTTCAACACACACACACACACACACACACACACACACACACACACCCTTAGCTTCCAGAGAAAAATGTTAATGTGCAAAATTTGAAGCTAATAGAGATGTATAGATAGCATTATGTCTGAATTAAGATTTACAACAAAGTACAATTAATATGGAAAGGTAAAATGGAGAGACGCAGTCATGTGAAAAATACCTCAAATTAAATTTTCAGTATTTGCAAATTAAAAGTGAAAGGCTTAAGAAGGTCAGAAAGAAAGAAAACTCAACACAAGTAAACAGGAAAGATCTTAAAGAAGAATTCTTGCAAAACTTAAAAGCCATCCATTGCGGGTGGGAATGCAAACTTGTGCAACCACTTTGGAAATCAGTGTGGCGGTTTCTCAGGAAATTCGGGATCAACCTACCCCAGGATCCAGCAATACCATTCCTGGGAATTTACCCAAGAGATGCCCAGTCATACTACAAAAGCATCTGCTCAACTATGTTCATAGCAGCATTATTTGTAACAGCCAGAACGTGGAAACAACCTAGATGCCCCTCAATGGAAGAATGGTTAAAGAAAGTATGGAATATATACGCATTAGAGTGCTACTCAGCAGTAAAAAACACAATCACATTTTGAATTTTGCATGCAAATGAATAGAAATAGAGAACGCTATACTGAGTGAGGTAACCCAGACCCAAAAAGATGAATATGGTATGTACTCACTCGTTAGTGAATTCTAGCCATAAATAAGGGACATTGAGCCTATAATTCATGATCCTAGAGAAGATAAATAGGAAGGTGTACCTCCAAAAAAAAAATCCATGTAGTTATCCTCCTGGATATTGGAAGTATACAAGATTTCTAGGAATAAATTGAAAGCTTGGGGGTGAGGGTGGAACGGGGGTAAGGGGAGATAGGGAGAGAGAAGTGGGAAGGGGAAGATGGGGAGAGCATGGGGGAATGGGACAGTTGGGATAGAGGAGAAGTAGATATGGAATCAGGGAAGTATATATCTTAATTAAGGGAGCCATTTGAGGGTTGGCAAGAGACTGAACCCTGGAGGGGTTCCCAGGTGTCCAAGGAGATGCCCCCAGCCTGTTCCTTGAGCAGCTGAGGAGAGGGCGCCTGAACTGGCCCTATACTATAGCCACTCTGATGAGTATCTTGCCTATCATCATAAAACCTTCGTCTGGCGATGAATGGAGATAGAGACAGAGACCCACACTGGAGCACTGGACTGAGCACCTAAGCTCCAAATGAGGAGCAGAAGGAGGGAGAACATGAGCAAGGAAGTCATGGCCGCAAGGGGTGCGCCCATCCACTGTGATGGTGGGACCGATCTAATGGGAACTCATCAAGGCCAGCTGGACTGGGACTGATGGAGCATGTGATCAAACCGGACTCTCTGAATGTCGCTGACATGGAGGGCCGACTGAGAAGCCAAGAACAAAGGCACTGGGTTATGATTCTACTCCATATACTGGCTTTGTGGGAACCTAATCTGTTTGGATCCTCAACTTCCTAGACCGGGATGGAGGGGGAAGGACCTTGGTCTTCCCACAGGCCAGGGAAGCCTGACTGCTCTTTGGACTGGGAAAGGGAGAGAGGAGGGAGAATGGGGAAGGGGGAGGGAAAATGGGAGTGGGGAGGAGGTGAAAAATCTGTAGTAATAATAATAATAATATACATGGGAACCAGGCATCCTCTCCCTTTCAGCTCCCTTCAGGTGACTAGACTACTCTCTGTTTTCCTGTTTGCTAATAGAGGACTGTTTGTTGGGATGGTGATCTGCAAGTTTTTCCCCTCAAATAAATGACCCTTTTTATTATCCCTAATTCTTAACTGGTGTGGGGTTTGTTTTGGCAGCTACAATTTCTGAGTCAGTATCAGCAATAAAATGCTCCTATGAGATTAATTAGAAAGGTAGTGGAGATAGTAACGATCTAATAAAACATTGATTTATATTATATGGTCAAATCAAATTTTAATAAAATGTATGATCTATTGGTAAAATCATATCAAGAACTTTGAAAATCTTGTAATTTTACTCCTATTTAAATTTGTTAAGCAGTCCTGGCACTGATGCTGTGGACACTTTTAAACTACCTGGGTAAGTTTCAAGACATCATTATTCATAGAATAAGCTCTGGTCATATTCAGTATGTATGTATTTGTTTCTGTATATTCCATTTCTTCAAAGTGCTTTTTTAGGCACTAAATGTTCTCCAAATACAAAGATTCTGTCATGTTTACTAATGTATTCATTAGTTCAATGAAAGTTGAGAAAAGACCATTCACTAATCAATGTTGAGCTCACTCCTGCATTCTCCCAGGTTAGTTAACAGTTACACAGTAGCTAATACCAGAGCCTTGCTCTTTGAACTTTACCAGTTTTTTCTTGTGTATACTAAACAAAGAACCAACCATTCATTATGCCGAGAACAGACAAACCTCACTGAATTAACATACCCTGATAAGCGAACAAGAGTGATCATGAATGTGGAGGAAGAATAATTTCCCAATGGTTGTGCCTACATACTTCCTACTAATGCGTAATAGAAAAAGACGGATAATAAATAGTTTGCCTTACAAGTTTGCATTCCCCACCAGCAATGGATGAGTGCTTGCCCCTTACCCCCACAACCTCTCCAGCAAAGGTTATTATTGGTGTTTTGGATTTTAGCCAATCTGACAGGTGTAATGATGATATCTCAAAGTTGTTTTGATTTGCATTTCCCTGATAGCTAGGGAGGTTGAGCATGACCTTAAGTGTCTTTTGGCCCATTCGAACTTTCTTCTGTTGAGAATTCTCTGTTCAGTTCAGCGCCCCCATTTTTTAATTGGGTTAATTGGCATTTTACCGTCTAGTCTCTTGAGTTCCTTATATATTTTAGAGATCAGACCTTTGTCAGTTTGCAGGGTTGGTAAAGATCTTTTCCCAGTCAGTAGGCTGCCTTTGTGTCTTAGTGACAATGTCCTTTGCTTTACAGAAGCTGCTCAACTTCAGGAGGTCCCATTTATTCAATGTTGCCCTTAATGTCTGTGCAGCTGGGGTTATGCGCAGGAAACGGTTCCCTGTGCCCATTTGTTGTAGAGTACTTCCCACTTT